>NW_027288734.1:0-45247 GCF_037038585.1 Patagioenas fasciata
AGACTTCCTGATCTGCTGGATTGCTCTCCCCCTGGCCTTCCTCTTGCACTTTTTTGGGGGAGTCTTCTTCACACATCCGAGCGCTCTCCCTCACCCTTGTCTTGCCTCTAGTCAGGGCGCTCTTCTCCCGCTGGAACGCTCCTCCCCGCCATCCTATTGCCAGACTGAGAATTCTTGACCTGCCGCAGTCCTGCCCCGCCATGCTCCTGCCTTCTGCCTGGGAAGTCACTTGAAGAACTGGAGCGCTCTCCCCCGCTGTCCTCTTGCCTTTCCTCAGTGGGATTTTGGCCTGCTAAAGAGCTCCTCCCTGTCGTCCTCCTGCTGGATTTCTTGGGACTTCTTGACCCATTAGGGCGTTCCCCCTGCCACCCTCTTGTGGTTTTTGGGGGAGTCTTGTGACCAACCAGGCCGTTTCCCCCCACCATCCTCTTCCCCTTTTCCTGGGTGCTTCTTGATCCACCAGAGTGCTCCCCTGCACCATTCTTTTGCCTTTTTTGGGAGAGTCTTGTGACTCGCCGGAGAGTTCTCCACCATTGTCTTGCTGGATTTCTTGACATCGCTTGACCTGCCGGAGCGCTCCCCCTCGCAGTTCTCTTGCTGGATTTCTTGGGACGTCTTAAACAACTGAGGGGCTCACACCCACCATCCTCTAACTGCATTTATCGAGATTTCCTGATCTGCCGGAGCGCTCGCCCCTGCTGTCCTCTTGCTGGGTTTCTTGGGACCTCTTGACCCACACGAGCTCTCCTCCCCACCGTCTTCTTGCCGGACTTATTGAGACTTCTTGACCCGCCAGAGTGTTCCCCCTCATCATCCTCCTGCCTTTTTCTGGGGATTCTCTTCAACAACTGAAGAGCTCCCCCGCACTGTCCTCTTCCCTTTTTTCTGGGTGATTCGTGAATCACCGGTGAGCTTCTCCTTACCACCCTCTTGGGCTTTTTTCAGAGCAACCTTGACCCATCAGAGCACCCCCTCACCGTCCTCTTGCCAGATGTACTGAGGGTTCTTCATCTGCCACAGCGCTCCCCCACGCCGTCCTCTTGCTGGATTTCCTGGAACCTTGTGAACCACTGAGGGGCTCCCACCCACCATCCTTTTACCGCATTTATTGAGACGTCCTGATCTGCCAGAGCGCTCCCCCTTGCCGTCCTCTTGCTGGATTTCTTGGGATCTCTTGGACCACTGAGGGGGCTCCCACCCGCGATCCTCTTACCGCATTTATCGAGACTTCCTGATCTGCTGGAGCGCTCCCCCTCGCCGTCCTCTTGTTGGATTTCTTGGGTCCTCTTGACCCATTAGGGCGTTCCCCCTGCCACCCTCTTGTGTTTTCTGGGGGAGTCTTGTGACCAACCAGAGTGCTCCCCCCCACCATCTTCTTCCCCTTTTCCTGGGTGCTTCTTGATCCACCAGAGTGCTCCCCTGCACCATTCTCTTGCCTTTTTTGGGGGGAATCTTGTGATTCACCGGAGCGTTTTCCACCATTGTCTTGCTGGATTTCTTGACACCGCTTGACCTGTTGGAGCGCTCTCCCTCACAGTTCTCTTGCTGGATATCTTGGGACCTCTTGAACCACTGGGGAGCTCCCACCTGCCACCTTCTTACCACATTTATTGAGACTTCCTGATCTGCTGGATTGCTCTCCCCACCGGCCTTCCTCTTGCACTTTTTGGGGGAGTCTTCTTGACACGTCCGAGTGCTCTCCCTCACCCTCGTCTTGCCTCTAGTCAGGGCGCTCTTCTCCCGCTGGAACGCTCCTCCCCGCCATCCTATTGCCAGACTGAGAATTCTTGACCTGCCGCAGTCCTGCCCCGCCATGCTCCTGCCTTCTGCCTGGGAAGTCACTTGAAGAACTGGAGCGCTCTCCCCCGCTGTCCTCTTGCCTTTCCTCAGTGGGATTTTGGCCTGCTAAAGAGCTCCTCCCTGTCGTCCTCTTGCTGGATTTCTCGGTACCTCTTGACCCACTGGGTCTCTCCTCCTGCCGTCCTTTTGCCTTTCCTTAGTACATTCTTGGTCTGCTGGAGTGCTCCCCCCCACCATCCTCTTGCTGGATTTCTCGGGACCCCTTGTCCCATATAGGACATTCCCCCCCACCACCATCCTGGTGTGTTTTTTAGGAGAGTCTTGTGATCGACCAGAGCGCTCCCCCCTTGACATCCTCTTCCCCTTTTTCTGGGTGACTTTTGAACCACTGGTGAACTCTACCCCATCATCCTCTTGCCACATATATTGAGACTTGTTGATCCGCCAGAGCGCTTCCCCCCCTGTCCTCTTGCCAGATTTACTGATACCTCTTGTCCTGTCAGAGCGCTCCCTTTCGCAGTCCTCTTTGTTCAGTTTGTAAGGTAGGAGGGGGGATCTCTGATTACAGAAAGGTCCCTTTGTTCTAGGAGACATTCCCGTGCTCCATGCTTCAGGTTGCCCATCTTCCCTCTCATTTTCAATATGCAAGTCCATCACCGTCCTCCTCTTCTTTCTTGATCCCTCGACTCCCGGATGAACTCAAATCCTCTTTCTTGATCACTCTTTCTCGTAAGTTCACAACCTTACTTTCCTTTCTTGCTTTCGCCTTTGTGAGCTGCTCCACCCAAACCGAAATGCCCTGAAGACAGAAATACACCCACCCCAAGCCCGTACAGTCACATAGGGGGTGAGTCCGCTCGCTGACGCATCCCCACATCCCACAGCAAGCCCACCTTGCCTTGGCCCCGGCCCCCCGCACAGGCCTTCCCACCAACCCAGCCCCTCCGTAGCAGCACAGTTTCCCAGCATGCACCCCACAAAGACTTTCTTTGCCAGTCACCCCTGGCACTTACAGCAACACACCACATCAGCATCAAGAGCCCTGGGAGTGGAGAGCTGGCCAGGCCCTCACCCCGGCAGGATCCTCTTCCCCCTCCTTTAGCTGATGGCAGACAGACAAGACACCTCCCAAGAGGTGTCCAGCCCTCTCTCTCAACCACTCATGAGTACAAAAGCCCAGCCTCTACTCACCCACCCCGCCTCCCAAAACCCCACCAGCAGCCCCTGGTCCCAGCTGAACAGCAGCCAGTGCTGAAGATCTGGCTCGTGTTGTCGGACACAACCTTCCCATGGATGTCTGGGCCCCTGAGCAGTTTCCAGGGGTGGGAGGGCGCAGTCCTGATTACAGGGAGGTCCCTGTCCCAAGGGGGACATTTTCTTCCTCCTCACTCCTGACTCGCAGCTCCATCACCTTCCTCCTCTTCTTTCTTGATCCCTCCTGACTCGCAGGTCTACCACCGCCATCTTCTTTCTTGATCCCTGTTGACTTGCAGATGCACTCCAATCCTCTTTCTTGATCGCTCTTCCTCGTAGGTTCACCACCTTCCTCTTCCTTCTTGCTTTCGCCTTTGCGAGCTGCTCCACCCGAACAGAGATGCACAGAAAACAAAAATATACCCACCCCAGGCCCGTACAGTCACACGAGGGGGCGAGTCCGGTCGCTGACGCATCCCCACACCCCACCACAAGGCCACCTTGCCTTGGCCCCGGCCCCCCGCACAGGCCTTCCCACCAACCCAGCCCCTCCGTAGCAGCACAGTTTCCCAGCATGCACCCCACAAAGACTTTCTTTGCCAGTCACCCCTGGCACTTACAGCAACACACCACACCAGCATCAAGAGCCCTGGGAGTGGAGAGCTGGCCAGGCCCTCACCCCGGCAGGATCCTCTTCCCCCTCCTTTACCTGCTGGCAGACAGACACCTCCCAAGGGATGACCACCCTGCTCCCTTAACTGCTCCCAAGTCCAAGAGCCCAGCCCCTGCTCACCACCCCCACCTCCCAAAACACAGCCAACAGCCCCTGCTCCCATTTTGCCACTTTACCCCCGAGCACGGTGTCTAGGGGTGGGAGGGGGACGCACTAATCACAGATCGTTCCCTGTGCTTAAGGATACATTCTCCTTCTCGCTGGCTCAGCCTGCCCATCTTCCTCCTCACTCTTGACTCGTAGCTCCATCACCTTTCTCCTCTTTTGTCCCCTCCTGACTCACAGGTCCACCACTGTCATCTTCTTTCTTGACTCTGCTTGACTCACAGGTGCGCTCCAATCCTCTTTCGTGATCGCTCTTCTGTGTCAGTACACGGAAGACCGGGCACATGAGAAACTGCAAGAGTCAACAGCATGAGAACAAGCATTAGTGGAAAAATACAAGAACAAAGGACTGTATGCTATGTGATACATCAAGGACAGAGGAGTTGATACAGGATTGATGCATCAAGGACAGAGGGACAGCTTGTGATAGACAAAAAAGGTGTTTATGGCAGTGACTTTGGTGGGAACACAAAACACATCACTTATGTAATGACTAACTTAGCTAATCAACAAATGCTTGAGCAAGTATCATAGCGAGTATAAACACAAGCCTGAATTTGTAATAAACATCTCTCATTGCACCTTAAAAGAGAGTCCGTACCGCATTCGCTACAAATGGCGCCCTGGAACAGGGACTTTCAGTGTGCCTATAAAGGCAGTAGCCGCTCTGGTAGCGAAGCCCAATCGAACCAGGAAACAGGACCGGGAACCAGGACAGTGCGCGCCCACCACCAACGAAAGGTGAGCGATTGGGAACCATGGGAGGGAAGCTATCCCTTAAGCAAAGACAAACCCTGGATGTCCTTCAATATGCGCTACAAACGCAAAATCAGGATGTATCAGGGGTCTGATTGGTGAGTTTATTACAATGGATGGCTAATCATGTGCTAGACTTTCCTACAACTGGTACATTTCAGTTGGAGACATGGCACAAAGATGAATGAGAATTATATGAACAGGTAACGACTGGAGATAAAGCTGCTTGCAAATATTCATCTACTTGGGGAAAAATTATGACTACTAAGATACAGGATACAGGACTGATACATCAGGGACAGAGGGACAGCTTACTATAGAAAAAAATGCGTATATGGCAGTTACTTCGCTCATGTAATGTCTAACTTAGCTAAAGAGCAAATGCTTGAGCAAGCATCATAGCGAGTATAAATGCAAACCTGAGTTTGTAATAAATGTCTCTCATGGCACCTTACCGTGAGTCCACGCCAGATTCGCTACACTCTTCCTCATAGGTTCACCACCTTCCTCTCCTTCCTTGCTTTTCCTTTGCACGCTGCTCCACCTGAAGAGAAACACACAGAGGACTGAGCTACACCAGCCCAAGGGCACTACAATCAGACAGGGGCTGAGTCTGGGGGCTGACACCTCCCCACACCCCACAACGAGCCCACCTTGCCTTGGCCCCGGCCCCTCGCACATGCCTTAGAGATATCATAGCTCAGTACAAATCCCCACAGTCCTCACCTGCTGTTGGGTGCTTGCGGAGGGTCACACTCCCTGTGCCCCAGGGCACTGGCCCTACACGGCCAAGCTCGGCAGCGGGACTGTCTGGAGCTGCCGCTGGCTGGTTCTCCAGCTTTAGGGTCACCCGCAGAAGCCCGCTCTCCTCAGCTCTGCACACCCATCCAGTTGCGCCGCCCAGGCAAAGTCAGCTTCACCCTCTGCTCTACACCTCACCTGCAAACAACCAACTTTCAACTGACAACTGTCCAAAACCCACCGACAAACTCTCCACACCTCAGCCTTTCGTTTGCAACTGCTGCCTCTAGTGCATCTCACAGACAAGCCTTCAAAATCCCCTCATCCTGCAATAACACTCCAGCACTGATCACCTGTGGGAACAACTACCACAATACCATGCAAACACCAACCAGTTCTGGCACGGAAATATCACTTTCTCCTCAAGATTCCACCCTACACCAACTGCTGACAAACACACGCTGTCCTCACCAAAGCCAAACGCTGCAACAACCAGCGACAACTCAAATTTGCGTGGGCGGTGCAAAATTGCAGGGGTGAGCTAACGCAGAGCTGGGCTTGAAAGCTGCAGAATGTACACCCTGTTGTTTAACGTGGTGAGTCACTCCCATTCTGCCTTCTCCCTGGGAGAAGCGCATGAGCAGAGGTTACTTCAAGGCACGATGAGAACGGTTCGGTTCTCCGGGTCTCGGAGGGCGAGAGCGATAAATGTGATCTGTGTCGTGGCGCAGGAACTTCCCATCCACTTGCTTCTCCATTCAGTCTGGTGCTGCAAGAGAAGGAGAGAAAGAAAAAGTTAGGACCGAGTTAACAACCTCATCATCCCTGACCCCTAATCTGCAGGAATCCTAGGAGGCCTGATATAATTTTGCTCATCTCCCTGTCTTTGCTGGAATACTTTACTGTAGAAATTTCTGTCATCAACATTCTCTTAACCGATCTGATGTGTTCATAGTTCCTAGCCCAGCATCCTTTCCTCAAAGTACCTCAGCATTTCCCTTTGAAACCACACCTTAGTGCCATCCCGTCCCAGAGCTACCTCAGCATTTCCCACTGCAGCCTCTGCGATGCCATCTCCTCCCTGAGGTACCTCAGCCTTTACCACCAAAACCTCTCTCCCTTCCGTCCTCTCCTTTAAGTCCCTCACCCTTTCCCGCCAAAGCCTCCCCCGATGTCATCCCCTCCCTGAGGTACCTCAGCCTTTCCTGTCAAAGCCTCCCCCGATATCATCCCCTCCCCGAGGTACCTCAGCCTTTCTTGTCAAAGCCTCCCCCGATATCATCCCCTCCCTGAGGTACCTCAGCCTTTCCCATCAAAGCCTCCCCCGATATCATCCCCTCCCCGAGGTACCTCAGCCTTTCCTGTCAAAGCCTCCCCCGATATCATCCCCTCCCCGAGGTACCTCAGCCTTTCCCGTCAAAGCCTCCCCCGATATCATCCCCTCCCCGAGGTACCTCAGCCTTTCCTGTCAAAGCCTCCCCCGATATCATCCCCTCCCTGAGGTACCTCAGCCTTTCCTGTCAAAGCCTCCCCCGATATCATCCCCTCCCCGAGGTACCTCAGCCTTTCCTGTCAAAGCCTCCCCCGATATCATCCCCTCCCTGAGGTACCTCAGCCTTTCCTGTCAAAGCCTCCCCCGATATCATCCCCTCCCCGAGGTACCTCAGCCTTTCCTGTCAAAGCCTCCCCCGATATCATCCCCTCCCCGAGGTACCTCAGCTTTTCCCGCCTAAGCTCCTCCCGCGCCGTCCCGCCCTCAGGTTCCTCCGCCGCTCCCTCCGTTCCCGGCCCCCCCCGCCCCTCGCGCCCCCCCTTGGCGCTCCCGACCCGCCGCTGCCCCCTCCCGCTCGCTTTCCTCCCTCTGTCCTGTGTCACTACGGGGGCTCCCCCTCCGCCCCACGGCCCCGCCCGAGCCCCGCGCAGCGCTCAGCGCGGGGCTCCCTTCCCTCACAGCCGCCCGCGTGTTTCCCCCTCGCCCCGGCCTGGGGCCGCGCTGTTGCGGCTGGCTGCCCCTCGCCTTCCTCCTTCCGAAACCAGCCCGTCTGTCACCCTCCAGCCTCGCCCCTCAGCCGGTCCCGGGCCGCCCCGTCCAGTCTCCCCGCTGTCCGCCCGCCCCTCGCTCACCGCCGGCCCCGCCGTTCCTCGCGCGCTGCTCCAGCCGCCGCACCGCCGGCACGTGCTCCGCGGCCCGCGCACTTACGCAGCATGTCCCCGCCCATCCCGCGCAGGAGCCAATCCCGTCCGCGTCCGCCACCGGGCTGCGCCCCCCCCCCCCCCCCCCCGCCTCCGCGCCCGGCACTGGCCCCCCCTGCCCCTCGCCCCCCGTCCCGGAGCCACCGGCGGCCGCAGAGCGGCGCTGTCCGCCCGCAGGGCGGGGCCGGGAGCTTTCAGGCTGCGTCTGCCCGGGACCGAGGGCTCTGCCGCCTGCCCGGGACAGCCCGGGACCGAGGGCTCCGCCGCTGCAGCCCGTTTCGTGCCGCTTGCGCCCCCCAGGTTACACGGCTGCAGCCTTCCTGCTGGTTTAGCTCACACACCTTTCTTCTTTCTAACTGCACAGCAGTTCACACTCACAAAAGTTCGTGCTGGTTGGCATAAGAGTATCTGCATAAGAATTTACAAACATTACAAAGATATACCACAGACCACAGCTTTCTAAGCTTTCAAGTTAAAGTTCCATGTTTAAATAAAACAGACAATACCAGTAGAGCTGTGTACCTCTGTCGTCTTTGTTCAGAAAGAAGTGACAACACCAGAAAACACATTGACAGCCAGTGCTTTGAACAGTGAAGGTGGGATCTACAAAAGTCTGATTAAACTAAACAGCCTCAGGTCTTTATCAAGCTGCAGATCTGCCAGGAATGCTGAAATGCAAGAGTTTACTCCTGCAATATTCCACGATGGAACAGCCATTTCATATCAAATATAATCTCAAAGTTCCAAACCAGTACATTAAAAAGCTACCAGTAAGTATTAGAAGACCACTGCAAGATCTTATTGCTTTTTGAGTTAAATAATAATTTTTCAATAAACCAAAACCCAAACAGGTTCTCAAATCTGTTGCTTATCATCCTGTTCATTCATTAGCACTGCAGCAATCAGTTTTTATACAATGTGTCAACAGAGGCGTCTAAAAAACCCCAAACAAAACTTATTCAAGTCCACGGACACCCCCGCCCTCCTTGCCCCCCCTCACCCTGAGCCCCATGATCACCACTTGGTGCGGGAGAGGAGCACAACTCGACAGACAGAACCAGAAATCCGACTGCGGTAAGAAGGAAACATCGAGGTAGTTACAGCTTCCTTAAACATTCAAAATCTGATGTCTTCCAAAACAAAGCACATCATCCTCATCATTTAAAAAGCAAAGTTGCTTTGTACGTCTCTGATCCTCACACCAGCTGAGTGGTTCTCAAGTCCGCTGAGCTCCACTGTGCAGCCACCCCCACGTCTGTGTCGCCTTGTCTGGAGTCCCCAGTCGCGGGACAGTGAGTGGGGTTGGACTCCAGTGATAAAGAAAAACACAAAGAGTCAAATTGGAAAAGTAATTAAAACAGAAGATCTGAAAGCCAGTTTAATTTTAATAACTTATTTGTACACTGCTATAAGCATATGAAGTATGGGGGTCACGAACTCTTGCTACCACATATGTGCCTTATTACAATAAGCACAGGAAACAAGGAAGTAGCATTCCTTCTATTTTTGATGTAATTATGAGCTAATACATCTCCTGAGATGGCTTCCAGACCTGATTTAGTATCTACACTGTGTTGTACTGCAGATAAATACCTCAGGTCAGCATTAATTGAAGACAATGTGCAGAATGAGCAATATGCAGGTAAGCACAAGATCCTGGATTCCTTACAAGAGTCTACTTCTAAAATTGTCTGAAAATGCTGCAGAAATTGTAGCAGATAAACAACAGTAGCCACATTTTGTCCTATGGCATTTACATAATGTTGATCCACCTGTATTAACTTGTGCCCTTTCGGAACAGAGCTGTAAACTCAGAGTGTCCAAAGACTTCTTTCTTTTGAATAGAATACGCTTAAACTGGCTGTCTTGAACAGACTGGCTGTGCAGACTTGCAGCAGTTGAATGGAGGATGTGATTCCAGTGAATGGAGACAGAAAGAAGATCAGCACAAAAGCAGCAATGACAGACCAGAGACACCCACCTAAAGCCTACGGAGACCAAAAAAAGTCGTCGTGTGGGCTTAGCAGTTGGGGAACCAGACCAAACAGCCTGGTTATTCTCCACCAGGAGGGTCTTTATCTGGCCATGATCATGTCATCAATGGAGAAACTCACCATCATCAGACAGAGTGCAGCCGTGGGCAATGAGAGCAGCAAATCCAGCACCGACACGGTGTCAGAGTTTGTACAGACAATGAACACGCTCACGGGTCTTGTTCAATACTTTACACACTATTCTGAAAAGAGACACTGATTTAACTGTTGCACAGCACATACTGTCACTTTACACAACTTGGAGAAACAAAGCAAGCTCATAAAGTTCATACTCCATACATCAGGATAGGAGGTTACTCATAAAATGCAATCATCTCTGCCAGATACAGGCAAATGCACATATTTATTTGAAGCAAATTCCAAGTTTATACCGTCATCTCAGGTCAAATTCTGCTATCAGACACAGGACACACAGCTCAAATGCCAACAGCTCATAAGAAAGCTTCACAAGAGAATGAACTAAACATACAGCTATGGAATCAAGTGTGTTTTATCAATACGTCAAATGCAACTCTAATTCCCCTAGGCCCTCACGTTAATAGAAACCCCACAGAGTTTCTAGAAAGAATGTCCATAAAATTGACATGCGACATTACCCTCAGTGAGTCTCCTGAACCAGACGGCAGAGCAACCGACCCGCAGCAAGGACAACACAGAACAGACAGTTCTGCTGGAAACGCAAGGAACGGACTAAAAGTAACCATTCTGCATTACAGAATTAATGCATTGTGTCACTTTGTGTAGATAATTCACCCATAAAAATCAGTAAATATGAAGGCCACCCTTACTGATAAATGCCTATATGTTTGTAGTCATGTTTAATAAAACACACTTTGTGAGGGTTTTTTGGCTCAAGAAGGACACTGGATCAGTGTGCTTTGGGTTATTTCTGTAAGGAGCCATAACTCAACAGAAAGATAGCTTTAAGAAAGCGTGCAATTAGCTATTAATTGGACAAAATAAGTGTAGTTAGCACATAATAAATAGTTTTAAATGGTCTCACAAGTAGTTCATGTGATACATTTCCCTCAGGGTCTCCTGATATCTCCCATTCATTTCTATTAAACCTGCTGAAATGAAGCTGTGTGTGTTTCATTTCAGTGATCTACAGGGAATTCAAACCAACAATAACAACTTGCCGTATTATCAGAAACAGTTTCTAAAGAGTAAACACAACAATATAGGAGGGGGGAGTGGAAGAAACACCACCTGGATTCATTTTCCCATATCAATTCTTATGAAAATATCCACAATAGGATGCACTTATCAGCAAGGTATACAACTGCACATCTACACACAACATAACTGCATGTAATCGCACATTTTTGACCATATTAACTACAAATTGGGCAGCTATAAAATACGTCAGTTATACCTTCATTTACTTCCAGAAATCTCCACTGAAATTATTTTGTTGCTTAAATTACTGTATAATGTGCACTTTATTAATGTATTATACATTAAGTATACAAACATGTTATGAAAAAACAAATCTAGTCCCAATACCTTTGTGAGTTTTAAAGGACGCCGGTGGGTAACGGTGAACAATCAACAGTCATCCGGGTAAAACACCCATGGGCAGAGCTGAAACTTGTTTTCATTGGTAGGTTGTGTTTTTCTGCAAGTTGTGTTATCATACCTACATACAGCAAATAAAGATTTGACCCAAATTACATACCTTTATGTGCATACACACACGCACATGTTTGTGTTGTACAAAGATGCACACTGTTACTGAGATGTATAGGCATTGAATGTGTCAGGTAAGTAACATGACAAGAGGCTTGAGAGGTGGGTCTGCAGGGAATTCTCTAAGTAACATATTAATGCAACAAATCTGGTGGCATAAAGCTACGGGGGAAAAAAATCCAGCGGAGAATCAGATAAATTCACGTGTTCTTTAAAGACAGCTCATGCATTCAACCAACTCCCAGGTGGGCCTGGCTGTGGAAAGGAAAGTTTGCTTGAGCACTTAGCGCCAGTGTCTGATGAGCAGACAAAACACCAACTGCAGACCGGGGACCCCCAGTTCTCAACCAGTTCATGGCTCTGAGCATCTTCTTTCCACACACTGCAGGTAACGCTTTACATCTGCAATCCCCTCCCTAAACCCATCTTGTTCCTGGCTGAGAAGATACCAGATGTGGGAACTATTGCATGATAGAAGAATTTGTGCTGTTAAATCACAGGATTCTGAGCACTGCAGATGATCACAGTGCGGTGCTGCCCTGAGAAGAAAGGACGAGTGACTCTTGGTGTTCCCTGCTGCTCACTGCCCTGATCCTGCCCACCCTCATGTTCCAGCCACTCAGACCCCGGCCAGAATGACTGAGACAGGAGGGTCTCTTAAGGATGTTTTGTTTTGTCCAGATACCTTTAATTTGCTTATATACACAGATTTCATAAGAGGAAGCACTTGATTTCACCGATGACACGATTTCTCCAGTAACGCATCTCACCAAGATTGCCAATTGACAGTCCCCTTAGGATGAGAGAACGTTCATGTTGAACAAACCATGAACACTTGTAGTGATTGAAACTGGGGGTTTTTCAGACAAGCACCATCTGCCTCCTGCGCCAGAGACTCAACAGAATTATGTCTCAGACATTATGGCAACAACAGCTCATCCCGCAGCGATGGGTCACTCAGAGCGAAAACAATCCCGTATGGACACCGTGTCCAGCAGCAGATGGGGCACTCAGGAGAAGGTGAATCGCGATTTACATCCCAACACCAGCCGAGGCCCGCAGACAAAGGCCGCGGGCTGACATGGGAGGGGACGGGCCTTTCGTTCTCCTTCTTTGCTTCTCTTTTCCTTTCCTACACCCTTATTTCATCTCCTCTCCCTCTATGAGCAGTATAACCTAAGGCTTAGAGCCACAAAACTCCTTTGTGTAAACCCTTTGGCTGTTAAACTGTTCACCAATTTGGCTTAAGTAGCGTAAATCTTCCTGCTAATTGGGCCAAGCTGCAAAATAAAAGGTGTTGGGGTTTTTTTGTTTATGGTCCTTGAGTACCCCATATACTCTTTTCTAACTAAGGGGACCTGAATCGGAGTCACCTCCCCACACACGGACAGCTGGGGACGTTCTGCAATGAAAACTTGTATGGAGAGGGGAACACACTGAATAGGTCAATCCAGCATTTAATAAAAGCAATGGAGTTAGCTCTTGAATTAACATTGATAACATGCTCTGCTATATTGTGGCCAGTTGCGATTGGAAACAGCGCAGTTACAAGTTCGGTGTGCATGGTCCTCTGTATACACGAAGACATCCAGCCAGCTTTAGTCACGCACCTGATCTTTCCTTCGTGTTACAGATCTCTGCAATGAAAGCTGGGAGCAACAAACATTCAGCTTTCTGATGTGTCATTAAAGAGATTTTTCTGCATTTACTACAACCTTGACCGAGCCTGTACCTGATTGCTTTAACTGGCATTAGATAAGTCATTGAGGAAGCAGTCAAGTCAGCCCGCGAGAAGACACGGAGAGGTGACAAAGTTCTAAGTCCCTAGGATGCTGGCACACCAGCACGAACACAGGCAAGCAGAAGCCTCCAACGCATTGGCAGAAATATCCTACTCAGGTACAGCAGGCAAATGCAACTTATAATGGAACGGTTACAATATGCTTGGTAGAAAAAAGCTGAGGTTCCGCTGCCTCAGGCGCACAGCGGTTACTGCTGTGTCTGGTCTAACCCAGATCCAGTAGTGAGCTACACGTGTTTATCTTGGTTTGATATTTGTAGTGCACGTGTTAACGTACAGATCAATATACAAGACAAGGTCTGATGAACAAAATCTCTCTCTGAAAGATCCTGAAGTGATCACTGGAGTGATTTTCAAGGCAAAGATTCTGTCTGTCTCCAGCTCCCAGAAGACTTCAGAGGTGAAATTCTCTATAAATCCTGAGGGGGAAAGAGGGGGTTGTAAGGAACATGAACCTGAAGAACATTCAGTAGCTCTCCCGGGCGCTCTGTGACGGAGCCTCCCCTGTTCACCAGCTCCTGAGGCTCCAGGGGCTGCAACACGGGGCACAACGCGCTCACAGACTGAACCTGCGCTGAGGGAGAAAATGCCTTCCTGATGAAGCTTTAACATCAACACACCAACTATTGCTTGTCCTTCAAGGAAACTATCTTGTTATAAGCATTTATAGCTCTATTGTCTATTTATGCTTTTAGCAATAAGCGCTTTTATCCACATTTCATTTTGGTGCACCTGGTAAGACATGTGATTGAAGGTGACAGATAAGAGCAGGGCACTCTTTTAATCCCTAAGACAGGACCCTGGGAAAACTTCACAGGAATCAGTTCTTCACTACATTGCTGCTCCTTGCATTCACAGGCCAGCAGAAAAGCACGGGCCGAGGTGAGAACCGCCCGCAGAAGGGGCTGCCAGACACTGTTCTGGCTGATGCTCTGCCAGGACGTGCTTCGTTTTCTGTCCGGTGCTGTGCGGGGGGAACACGGAACATCTGCACGAAAAACCTGCGCTTGGCTCGTGCAGCGTCTGTGTCACGGGAACCAACAGCCACGTCCCATCGCTGACCTCGCGTGTTCACACAGCTGACTCAGTGATCGATACAGGTTTATCTGCATTACAAGCACAGCCGAGCCAGGTCAAGAGTGCTTCTTAAGAACCATTTTCAAAATGATCTTTCTAGACAATAGAGACTGATTTATCTTATTTTGTCTTACCTAAAAGCTAAGAAAGTATTTAATTTCTAGTAAGAAAGATGCCTAATTTTCTTTTGGCTATTAAAAATTGTATTAACCTCCAAAAATAAGAGAGTAAATGTCTGTTAACACTTTTTCCTTTTATGCTGATGTGAAGAAAATTCCTCTCTCATCCCGGTACTGTCAAACAGGATGAACATTTACAGAGAATGAGAGTGGGGAGTGATGAAAAAGTCAACAGCTTTTGCAGTCAGTTTGTATAAATTAAGATAAACGTGATATTGAAGCAAACCCAAATGTTTCTAACGTTCTCCTATAGAATCTCCTGCTGCTGTACAATAAGATACACTCTCAGACTATGACAACATTAGTCCGTGTCTTTGTAAGGCGCAGTCTTTTTCCTACCATATCATGCATAGGTGCCACACTTCTATATAGCCAGGTAACTGCTCATCTAAGGTGCATTTTGAAACATACCTTATCCTGCTTTGGAACCTGTGCCGAAATGGAAAGCAGTTGCTCTGTATCCAGGAATTTTGAGATAACTGTAAAACAAAAGTAAACAGATCAGAAATTGAATGGAAATCATAACAAAATCTATTTTTTTTTTTTATGAACTTTTGTTAATCTTTTTCTTCCATTCTATCTTCACAAATTATTTACCAGGGAAAAAACAGGTTAAAAATTGCTGCTATCTAAATTATGTTGTCATAACTACACAGACTGTACCGAAGCATGTAGCGATTATTTTACAGGTGGACATATATCAATTTGGTAATATTCTTTTAGTGTGATTGAATCACACGTCTCTTGTGATAAAGATCAAGATGACACGATCCAGCTCCAGGTGCACTGACTCATACTCTGCTGTTGTGTTCTGTTTAGTTTGTCTGGACCACTATGAAGCAACAGGAAAAAACACCCATACACAACAACAGAACATCAGTGATGCCTTTATTTGTTTTTAATGTATACATTATGTACACCTGAATACTTCCAACTAGTCACAGAGGTAGAGACAAACTCACATTCTTTGAAAAAGGTATTGGCTGACTTCTACCCATTTAATCTGAGAAATTCGCTTTTCTTAGCAAAATCCTTGACAAAAACATCACTATCATAATAAAGATTATTTCCACTACGTGTCACCTGGCAAATAATTACAATTCAAACATATTGAGTCACGTTGCATACTTTCACAGATTAGAAAGAAAGTGTTTTAACATAAATTGAATATGATGCATTAAAAATAAACTACTACTTAGTTGAATACACTCAGAAAACCAAAGACGGTAAATGTCAAATGAGGGTTCCAGGTAAGAGTACCCTACAGATTTGAAGCGCGCTTTGGGGACACCCAGCGCCTCCTGTTCACTGTACATTATGTGAACTGCAGCAGCTGAGACCCTGGGATGTGTGACCTGCAAAAACCATGAACATTAAAGTAACGTTTATAAATCACAAACATGTTATTTGGCTTCTTTATGGACTGAAAGTGACAGGAGTGAAGCATCTAAACGTGATCTGTCCCACATTCATTCTTCACCACCCTGCAGCGGTTCTAGCAGGAGCTTCACACGTTTTCCCCCATTTAAGAGTTTAGATGCCAAAATATCCCAATAAGAACCATAATGCTTGTTTACATCTAGAATTGTCTTAAATATACGTCCTCCTATGCATGTTACAGAACACTGTAACCCTGCTTTGTATATTAACATGTAAAACATGCCACTAAAACCGTATCAATTAACTGACTAGACAAAGTTTTCCTCTGGAATTTAACACGTGCATTAAAACTCCTCCAAACCGAAGCCCAGCTCTACTAGGCCGTCCCACAAGCGCAGGGCTTGAGCTCTGGTTTGAGCCCGATGCCGCACTCCCCGCGCCGGGCTGCAGTACCGCGCTGTGGCCACCGGGCGGCAGCACCAGCGACACCCGGCGGGCGGTGCACCGCGGGAGCACCGGGGCGCCACCGCGCATGCGCGGAACCGGGGCTGAACGTCCGCGTGCGTGCGGGGGTGACCTGCACCGGGGTGACCACCCGGGATCACCCACAGCAAACGAGTCACCCGGGACAACGCGGAACAGAGAATCCGCTCTAGAGAACCACCCCACCCAGAGAACCCTCCTCGGCGGAACCTCCCGGCGGCCCGTTCGAGCTCTCTAGTGCCCTATTTGCGTAGCCACGCCTCTGATTTGCATTTCTCCGCCCCATCCTCGCCCCGCCTGTCGTTCCCACGCGCCCCGCCCCTCCTCTTATCTCTCGCAATCTGATTTGCAGGCTTCGAATCTCAATTTGCATTCTCCCCGCCTACTCACCTCCCTGCCCAAGCCCCGAGGAGATTTGCATATCCGGCACGACGCTCTGCTCTGTTCTGTTTCTATTCGACCCCATCTATTTCTATTATTTCTACTTCTATTAATTCTCGTTCTATTTCTTTTCCTGTTTTCTGTTTCTTTCCCTGCGAAGTACAAACCACACCTGATCTCACAGATGTCCAGTGTAACCTGCAGCTGCTTTTGGTAAATATGAGCAGAACTTTACAGCACACGGTTTTCCCAGCAACATGAAGCAGAGAGCGTATTCAAAAAAAAAAAAAAAAAAAAAACCACACAAACACAAAGACGACACACAGCCTTGTAAGTCGGGTGATTAATTCTATTCAGTACGCTTTTACTTAAGTTAGATTACAAGAAAACTAAATTGGGCTCGCCCAGTGCCCTGTGAGTAGTCAAAACCATCACCACACAGTCAGTCATTCAGCAGAGAGCTCGCAGCAGCTCCCCGGCTGCCGCAGTTATGGAACGAAGCGTCTGGCTCGCACACAGAGCCCCCCAGCCCCTGCTCCCACCGCTGACCAGGTGCGGGTGCCGTTCCGCTCCCTGGGGGCAGCTCAGGCCTTTCCCTCAAGTGCACCCGCCAGAGACATTTCCGGGTAAGGATGAGTTTTTTAATCCTTTCTATAAACAGAATTTCTTTGCATTTTAAAAACCTTGTACATCACTGACATTGACTCCTATGTCTCTTTTTACACATACGTATGTATTTAGGGAATATATTTGATTCATATATATCATCTATTTCCACTGTAATATATATCTACTTAGGCATCTACACACTTGCGTATGCATTTACATGTATATATCTGCTTAAACTTATACAGAATATCTGTTTATGCTTATATATATCACCACTTATTATCTAGAATATCCATTTATACTTACGCACCTGTTTAGCCTTCTCTTTGGACACAAATATCTTTCTAGACTTGCAGATGTTGGCATATTGTTACAATCATATTATTACATTTATGTATATTTAGACAGAGCTATCGATTCACACTTGGCGTGTGGCACGATGAGCAGTGACACGTGGCCAGCTGCACGGCTCAAGCACGAGGGACACCCCGACCTGCCAGGGAAAAGCGCCACTGAGAGCCAGACAGAAACAAAGTACGTCAGAGCACGCTGTCAAATATTGGGGAAACACTCATAGCATCCAGTTGCCTCTCTTTTTCAGTTTTTAGAACAAATACCCATCTGCTTAAGTACACCTAATAAATTATATGCTGCACCTACTCAACAATTACTCTTAACTATGGAAGTCAACATGTAAATTAGACCATTTTATTTGCTTTAAGTTTCATTGATAGGAAAATCAGTGAGATAGAAGACATGGGTTTACTTTAAAAAATAAATAAATATCCCCATTCCTGCAGTGCAGCATAAGGCTACGAAAAAGGAGCGTCAGACTCACGAACACTTTTGGCTGCACTGCAGCACACAGGGGAACACGTTTCTGTGACCGTGACAGCTCGACTGTCGCAACCGGGAACCCAAAGCCCAGCGGTGCCACCAACCTTTGCCAGGCCTGCTGTGCTGGGCTCTGCGGAAGGAAATGGACTTTGGTTGGTTGTTTCAAAGAAAATGAACAGTCCTGTTGTTGATGAGGCCACTGCCCACTACATCACCTGGGAAGATCCACTCGGAGGGCAGGTTCATAAAATGCAGCTTCTTGGAATGAGGAATGCTGCCGTTTTGGAAGATTTCTTACCAACTGAAGTCAGAACTACACACTGTAGGTTAAGAGAAAAAAGTCACTATTGAAACAATAACTCATCCAAACCACACATGGACTCACCGGCACCAGTTACGAGGCTGAAAGTGCTTCTTGGGAACACCTGGCAAACACGCAGAACAAAACCGATTTGCCCAGGTGCCTGTATCTCTGTCAGCTTTTTGAGTACTATTCTAAGATATTTTAAAAACCTATTGAGTGAAAAAGAACAAAGCATTTGTCATTGAATCAGGTTGTTTCTTCTGGACATCTGAACTCTTACAAACACCTCCTTTCCTCTTTTAGTACAAAATCATTTCCATAGTATCATTCAATAGTAAGCCCACAGAAACAGAAGATTACGCTTTCAGGAAGAGAAAATAACCAGAGGGAGGTGAGCTCTGCACAGGTGTACCGTGCTCCAGAACAGACCTTATTTTTAGTACTCCTGGTAAAATATTTCGTATTAAAAATATAGAAGGAGAGTCGGTGCATTCTTAATGTTAACTTTAAAGTCCACTCTACAAGTACCTCAGGAAAAGTGCAGACACGCGTCCTAGCCGTACCTTGTACGGGCAGACCGCTCTGGATTCCTTCTGTCTGTCTGGTACTTCTGTAGCAGAAGACGGGGCAACCGCGGTGAAACGGTGGCAGCAGACATCCAGCTGAAAGAGGAAAAGCCCTTCAGAACAAAGCTGGAGAGGAACCTGACACTTCCTTTTTTCTTGTGAAGGCTACAGTTGAGTGGAGAAAAAAGTATTTTGCACCATCTTCAGTACAGCTGTTGATACGGCCACTGGAGCGTTTGCGTTTTTTGGATAACCAGGCCATTTTTGACTCATTGGCAGTCTGAGTTCCCTAGAACACATTTTCCCAGATACACACAGAACACAGACACAGATATCACCCAAGTATAGCCAAGATTTCCTTCCTCGCCCTGGATGCTGTCATTGAAGAGCCCAGCAGCCCATCCGTCCTCGTGAACCGCCCCACTGGAAAAAAACAAAAATTATCTTTTCCAGGCTGTTTCTTCAAAGGGTAAAGATATTTTAAATTGCAGTTATCTTTTCCAACAAAGTGATTTTGTGATTCCTTTGAAAAGGAGGGTAAGCTTGCCAGAGAAAGATAGCGACAGGGAGCAAGACAAGGTGACACAGAGAGAGGGGCAAAAGGGCCAGGGAGCAGGGCAAAGGGAAGAAGAGGCCAAAATGAGAGACAAGGAGCAGGAGACAGAGACGGTGGGAAAAATCCTAGAATGGGCAGTGGGAGAGACAGACAAAGGAGAAGTGGGCGCCGGGCTGCGGGACAGAGACAGGAAGGAGGAAACGCAGTGACAGGGAGCAGGGCAGAGCGAC
Organism: Patagioenas fasciata; assembly: GCF_037038585.1. Taxonomy (NCBI): domain Eukaryota; kingdom Metazoa; phylum Chordata; class Aves; order Columbiformes; family Columbidae; genus Patagioenas; species Patagioenas fasciata. Next base: position 19,669 of record NW_027288734.1, read on the forward strand.
AGAGAAACAAAAACAAAGAGGGAAGAGGACAGAGAAACCAGGAGTAAGACAAGGAGAAGGGCAGAGAAACAGGAACCGGGCTGGGTAGGGAGCAGGACCAAGAGATGGGGCGAGGATGGAGATGGAGGAAGAAACCTGGGATGGCCAACAGGACAGGGAAGAATATAACTGTGGGTAGGGAGCAGGACACAGGGATACAGCGAGAAACAATGGGACAGGGAGCAGCATTAAAGGTCAGAAAGAATAAGAGATGAACAGGAAGGAGGAATGGAACGCCGAGATGCTGAACAAAAAACGCCAGCAACAGTGAGCGAGACAAACGAATAGAGAGAGAAGGGCAAGGCAGGAAGAAGAGAGATAGGAAGGTGGGAGATAAGAGCTGCACGTACAGGTACTGAGAAGAAAAGAACAGCAGGGAACAGGCCAGAGAAACTGTGGGGAAAAAAAGAGACTATGCAGATCAAGACAAAGATATGGAAAAGGGAAAAACAGCTATAGAAGATGGAGCAGGACACAAAAATAGAGAGAAAAGGAGAGGTATAGGGAAGCAAAATTTTAAAATAATAATAATAAACCAAAACCACCACCAAGGAGGGGCAGGGAGGCACTAGGACGTGCAAGTGGGGGACGAGGCCCCGAGGGCCAGGGACTCACAGCGGCTCTCGCTTTCGGTGGCTGCCAGGAGGCTTCTAACAGCTCAGACGCTCCCGTCTCCTTCTCTCCTCCCTTCCTCTCCGGTAACTCGGGGCGCTCGGCCGTCCTCAGCCTAGGAGAACACGGTGGGGTGTCAGGGCTCCTACGAGACGAGGCTTCGGGGACATGGAGCCTCGCTGGCTCGCTCGCCAGGCAGCCGTCCCGCTCCAGGATACGCGCACGGACCCTGCCGCGCACGTTGGCCCCCGGCCCGCCGCACGCCGCGCAGAGGGAGCCTTCGCCACCCGGAGAGAGGGGCTCGCTCTCTCGCCCGCCGCAGGAAGCGGACGTAGGGCCGACGGCCCCGCATTTCTTCCTCTTAACCTCTCCCCAACCTCTCTGCCTCCAGCAGCAGCAGCCCCCGTCCACGCACGGGACGTGCTCCCCTGTCCCTTCTCCCGCCACGCTGCCAGACGAGCCTCGCCAGCCCGAGGCGGGCGCAGCCAACGGCATCCCCCGGGCTGGGAGCGAACGGCCACATCCTCAGCGCGGCCTCTGGGAGAGGGAGAGAAGAAGCAGCGGCCGTTAGCACCGTAGCTCATCCCTGCCCCAGCCTGCTCCTTCCGCAGGGGCCACCGGAGAGGTGCCGAGGGCCGGCTTGCTGCCTTCACGACGGGGCTAGGGAGCGGCCCAGGAACACGGGACGGGCTCGCAGGAGCTGCCGGAGCTGGGGGCGGCTGCACGGGGCGAGCGGGGCCGCGGGAGGAGGCTCGGGGGGAGCTCTGGCGAGCTGGGGACGCACCCGGCATCTGCCCCCGGCCGGCTGTTGCCTCCTGCTCCTCTGCCGCACGCTGGGGACGGAGGACGGCGCCGCGTCTCCCACCCGGGCGCTGCTCCCCAGGTTCCATTCCCCGCCTGGGCTGGGGGGTCTGCTGAGCATCGGGCGTTCACAGCTCCCCCTCAGAAACACAGAAATTCCAAATTAGAGTTCAGCCTCTGAAAAAAATAGAGCAGGAGAAAGCAGAGGAATTAGTCAGAAGAAGGGACAGGAGAGCAGCTGAGCTAACGGAGGATTCGAGGGAAACGGGCCACCTCAAAACACAAGGCATCCTCAAAAAACCAGAGCAACTGCAGCAACGCCAGACAGCATTAAGACAAACTGACACCGTTTAGGACACGCTCAGCATAAAAGCAAACACATCCAGCGGTGCAGGAAAGCATCTCGCCCCTTCCCCACAGCACCGCCACAGGACACAGCCCTGTGAGGCCACGGGATGGGCTCGTACTGAAACGGAGAAATAAGCTTGACAGCAGAGTCAATTACACCGTTAAGCAGGCAATGTTCCTTTCATCTGCACTGGGGAGCTCTGGGGGTCGTCCTCTGTAAGTGCGCCCACGACTGGATACTCTTGCATTGCTTATAGTCACACAGCTGCTACACATTAATTACAATTGTTTTAAATTTTAAACATACAATATATCTAGCCTAAGAAATAATTGATGAAGTTAGTTATAAATGTTTAGTTTCTCACTCACAACACATCTATTAGTTAAATATAAACTAAGCTCTCAGCTTCTAAACAATGTGTTATTAAATCTTCTGTCTCCCTCTTGTCGTGCAGAAGGATCTAAAAGGTGAAAAACATCCCCTCATCGTGCAGGCGGTCAGAAAGCATTTACCTCACGTGAACCGGTTAATGAAGGGTACATCTTCTATAACTTCATCGCAGTATACATTAACTTGGTAGCTTCTCTTGAATTCCCCCCTTTTCAATATACTTGCAAACTCTTTGGCAGTATAAATCTACGAAATATTATCATCTCGTGTTGTGGTACAGCACAATTATTTGTTACCCACTAGCGGTACCAAACAGAACACTGTAGCGTAATGTAAGTAAAAACGACTAGCATCAAAATCAGAGTCCTAAGATCAATGCTGACAGAACTGCGAAGACGCAGCTCCTGCCGGTTCTGACGTTGGTTTCTGGCACTTCTGACCGCTTCGGGTCAAACGGCGCCTCTTCCCCCGGCCGTGCGCTGCAGTACCCGAGTTTCGCCACAGGGCGGCAGCACTGAGACCGCCGCGGCAGCCCCGGGCGAGCGGTCGTGCCGCGTTTCGCGGGAACCTCGCAAAATAAACCCCAGAACGCTTAGAGATAATGGGCTAGCAGACTTGATTTAATCTTTATTTACCATTGTAAAAATAAAGCTTTCCCCCTTTAATTTTTGTCATGTATTGTAATTCATAGAGATATTGGAGCCCGTCCTACCTGAACTGTAGAAAAGACAGCAGCCATGTCTATTTTTAAATAAAGTCTAAATCAATTTGGGAAACAGGTAAAGGGGTGTAGCAAATGAGGCACAGACGATCCTGTTTTATCTCAGAAGGCTTTGGCGTATTTACAGCTTTAGGCACAGCGTGTCCAATCCCGTATAAAATGCACTGTCCATACCAATTCAGCCTGTCCCCCGATATAAGGACATCAGGATGCCACCCTGCATTCACCAAGGGACAATCCTGATCTAATGTTCTCTGTGTATTCTACACCAATATCTGTTCGTCAACAAACCTTTTACTGGTTTCAATTTCTTTCCCTGATTGTCCTTTTTCAAATACAATGCGTATGTAACATTTTGTATTGTGTAATATGCATTATATAATAGACAATATATGATTTAAAACATATATCTTACTATATATTACATGTAGTGCATTGCTATACTACACATCTCAAGGTATACCCACCCAGACCTGTGCAGCATATTAATATTCTTTACAGTGGCCACCATTAATTACAATATTCAATCAGATTCCCCCTGGTAGCTTTCCCCAGGGAGTCAAACGATCCTTTTCCAATGTCACAAAATACAGCCGGGGGGGACTTCTTTCGAATCCCTCCTGTCCCTTGTCCACTACCTATTTCACAATCACAATAACAAACAATTGGTTAACCGTAAGTATTGGACTATAAAATCACCCAAGACACAAGTAACAACAAATCACTAAAGACACAAACAATTATACAATTGCTAAGGCACAAACAGCAAAATCACTAAAGGTACCTTTATCAAATTACTGTTCCCTTGTTTTTCTCTTTTATTTATTGTTTTCTCATTTTCCTCTTTAGTTTTTTATTTCTTTTTAATTTACCCAATTTACCAAAATGCGCAGACCCAATGCGCTGGTGTCGCCCACGTCTCGCGCAGGCAGCCTGCAAACAAACCAGACTATGAAAGTGCCTTATCTCATTGATGGGGTTTTACCCACGTCTCGAGCTGGCCCGAGGATCCGTGATCCCTTCCGGGAATTCCCCGGTGCCGGCACAAGGTCCCAGAGATCCTGGGGTCCACGGGAGGTCAGGCAGATTATCCCATCCTCGTCGCCAGAAAACGATACCGAAAAGTCGGCAAACAGACTCTCTAACACTGTTTTGAAAGTGTTAAAAAGCAGGCACTTTTATTACGGCGCGCTGGGCACTCGGGGGATCGCTCCTCTAATCCAGCGTGCGTTCCGCTTTCCTCTGGTTTTACATATCCTGGAACTCCTGAAACAGCAAAACACGCCAACCACTGTTTACAGACGTCCCGTGCTCTTTCACCAGTGCGTGCAGCCGCAACGAGAAATCTGGAATGAGCGTCTACAGAAACACATACGTATTTACCCACTTCAGAACAACGCGTTACATCAGCTGGCCGTACTTGTCAGTAATCCCTCCTGGATTAACACCCTCTTTGGATGGCACGGGTGCCGACTGTTGGCAATCAGGGCAGGACATAAGAACGCTCCTGGCCTGATCCGTTGTAATTTGAAATTGTCGTTTTAACGACTTTGCATTCTGGTGAAAGAGTTTACGTGATAATTTAGCTTGCTCCAAGGCTTTAGGCACAGTAAGCGGCACAGCTCGTGCATCGGCCCTCCTATTGCCTTCCGCAAGAGGTCCTGGAAGGGCAGCGCGAGAGCGGATGTGCGCTGCATAAAAACCATGACGTCTATGATTTATTAGGAACCATAGCATTCTCAATTCAGCCATCAAAAGAGGATTATCCTCTTCCTTCAGAAAAGAAGCTTCCAGGCGGTTAAGTATGCCAGCTGCATAATATGAGTCAGTTACAACATTCAAAGGCTCATTACAGAACACTCAAAAGCGATCCTAACAGCTGTCAGCTCAAGAACTTGTTTGACCCTTGGTCTCCTTTTTCTACCTTGTGTTTGGAACACTGGGTATCTGAGTTTAGCCACATAATTACAACTTTACGTGAGCGACCAAAGGCATCAGTAAATACAGTCTTGTCACTTACTGGTCGTTGCTGACAGCAGCATTTGCCCTACAACGGTAAATTACCAATTTCAGCCCACAGTTTATGTTGGGGGTAATAAACTGATATGTTCCCTGCATATGTTGCCAATGCAATCTGGAAATTCACATCTTCAGTTAATTACCATTGCAAATTCTCCTTTGTTGTAGGAATAAATATACATTCAAAGTCTGTCCCATACATAGCACATAAACATTCTCTGCCTTTAATTATTGGGTTTGCATACATTTCTTTTATTATCCAAACTGTTTTCATTGGTGTGTGAGCTAGAAAAACCCATTCCAACTCTTAAAGAATCACTTAATGACTTGTCCCATTGAAACGGTACTGCAAACGGTTGGACGGTATTGGCTATGAGTGCCAGCCAAACTGGCAGCTGCAAATTGCGTCCCCATCCCTATTTTTGTTCAACAGCATCGAATACTTTCTATATGGCCTGCTGAGCTTTGTCATCCAATACCTGAGTAGACAATAAATTCAGGTCTCCTTTCAAAAGTGTAAAAAGTAGACACAGTTCCTCTGTGGCAATGCCCAAAATAGGTCGGAGCCAATTTATGGCTCCTAGCAATTTTGTAAGTCATTTAAGGTCATGATATTATGGAATTTAAGAGGTACTGGCTAAGGAATGATTTCTTGTTCTGTTATTTGCCACCCCAAATATTTCCATGGAGCAGTTTTCTGAATTTTTTCTTGTGCAATTTGTAATCTAGCCTTTTGTATAGCGTTACATAGGACTTGCATTACTTGTTGTAGTTCCTGCTCTTATAACATGACAAGCAAGATATCATCCATATAACGACAGATACAAGCTGAGGGGTACAGCTTCCTCACAGGTTGTACAGCTGCTGCAACTACTGTCTTGCAAATGGTTGGACTATTTCTCATCCCTTGTGGTGATACCACCCAATGCTATCTCTTCATAGGCTCCTCTTGATTAAGTGAAGGAACAAAATGCAAATCTGGGGGCATCCTCAGGATGTAGCAAGGTGGCACAGGTGTCCATGCCATAATTTTGATTTCACCTTGATAATCAGAGTCAATTACTCCAGGTAAAACAAACAAATCCAGTTTGGTAGTAGATGATCAACCTATTAACAAAGCATGCACACTAGGCACTAAAGGCCCCCACACTCCTCTGGGAATAAGCAATACCACAGCAGTAATTAATTATCATCACTGACGGGCTGGCAGCCAAGTCCAGCCCTGCACTTCCAGCTGTTCCAGGGAAGAGATCTCGGGTCATGAGTTTAGACTTGAATTTATTTGATGGGGGTGGGGGAAGTCCTGTCCCCCACCTCCTGGGAAGGGTTAATTGGCTCCCCCTTTACATTAATCCTTGAATGATGTTCACTCACACAGTGCTTGCCCTTTCCCCATTTTGGACGATCTCTAGGAGGTACAGCCTTCGAAGTCTGGCGTGCATACTTTGTGTAATCTTTCTTTACACGACCCAGTGTCCCACAACAAAACCAATTCGATTTCAGTTCTGTTCCCAATACTTGTAACTGTGCTGCTAAAGCAGCAGCTAGAGAGCTGGTATAATGTTCAGTTGACTTATGTTTTGACACACTCTCATATCTGCTATAGTACACCTTTCCCTATTCCCCAAATCCTGCAACACACGCTGACAATCAGCATTAGCATTCTCAAAAGCCAATTATTTTAGTAACAACTCATGCGCTGTGTCATTATCAATTTGTCTCTCCAAAGCAGTTTGCAAGCGGTCTAAAAACAGCGCATAAGGTTCCTGTGATCCTTGCAAGATTTTTGAAAAGGACGTATTGGCATCTCTCCCAACCTCCAGTAACTTCCGAACCACTTTCATTGCTAGTTTTGCTATTACACCACATATATATCTCTCTGGGTTACGCAACTTGATTATCTGGCAAAGCGTGGGCACATTCCCCAGCTAAAGGACTGCAATCAATCCATCTCATCTGATATGCATTATCAACGGTCTCTATAGTACAGTTCTCCCAAAAATCAGATAACTACTAGTCAATATACTGTATGGTTAAGATCATTTTCAACAAAGAACGCCAGTCATGTGGAGTAAGTTCGTAAGAGGAGCTTAATGCTTCAAAAATGTATAACAAATGATAAAGTAACCCCATTTTCTTTAGCTAATGTTGGTAATTCCTTTACAACATCATACGGTAGCTGCTGAAAGCCTGGAGATTGCTGTTCACAACAGATCACTGGCCATGCCGTAACCACTTTCGAGTCTCCTGTTTTCAAAGCCTCTTCTCTACATTTATCCCACATGGTTTAATTAGTGTGCACTTTCGGTTGCAAAGTAAGATCCGGGGGGAATAAATCAGGCTCTTACTCTGGGTCCATCGGGCCAGGATCAAGGGGCTTGTCAGGCGACTCCCACAAACCATCATTTGCCAAAAGTGTTCACTGTAGGGTACATGCAGGGGCTTTGTTATCAGCCAATCCTTTATCCACTACTACATCTGTGGTCAGTGCATTTTTGCCTAATCTATCTACAGGATCCCCCTCCTTCCCTGGCAAGGGAGGAGCAGAAGGTTCACAATTAGTTGCAACCCGCGCAACTACTTCCTTCTGAGTCGCTATTAAAGCAGACATAATTTTTGCCCAAGTAGATAAATATTCACAAGCAGCTTTATCTCCAGTTGCTGCCTGTTCATATAATTCTCGTTCAACTTTCTGCCATGCCTCCAACTAAAATGTACCAGTTGTAGGAAAGTCCAGCACATGATCAGCAAGCCTTTCTTATAAAGTCATTAATCGGACTACTGGTACATTGTGATTTTGCTTTCTTAATAAAAGTTGAAGGACATCTAGGGTTTGTTTGGTTCAAGGGATAACTTCCCTCCTATGGTTCCAAATTGCTCATCTTTTCTTGCTGATGGGCGCACGCTGTGGTTTCTGTTTCCTGGCTCTGTTTCCCTGTCCTTGTTCAATTGGGCTTTGCCACCAGAACGGCTGCTGCCTTTACAGCCGCACTCAAAGTCCCTGTTCGGGTGCCATTTGTAGTGAATGTGGCACCAACTCTCTTTTAAGGTGAGACAAGAGACATTTGTTACAAACTCAGGTTTGCATTTATACTCGCTATGATGCTTGCTCAAGCATTTGCTGATTTGGTAAGTTCGTCATAACATAAGTGATATATTGTTACTGCCATAAAAGCATCGTTGTCTATACCACAAGCTACCCCCGTCATCCCCATTGATGTATCATTCCTGTACCAATCCCTCTGTCCTCGATGTATCACGTAGCATACAGTACTTGCTTCTTGTGTTATTCCACTAATGATTGTTCTCACGCTGTCAACTCTCACAGTTTCTCATAGGCCCAATGTCAGAATACTGCCACAATCACCTTTCTCCTTCCTTGAGCTCTCCTGACCTGCGGTTCCACCACCGTTGTCTTCTTTCTTGATCCCACTTGACTCACAGGTGCCCTCCAATCCTCTTTCTCGATCACTCTTCCTCACAGGTTCACCTCCTTCCTTGCTTTTCCTTTGCACGCTGCTCCACCTGAAGAGAAACACACAGAGGACTGAGCTACATCAGCCCCAGGGCACTACAGTCAGACGGGGGCTGAATCTGGGGGCTGACACCTCCCCACACCCCACAGCGTGCCCGCCTTGCCTTGGCCCCGGCCCCTCACACAGCCCATCCCCTCAGCTCTGCCCCTCCGCTGCAGCACAGCTTCCGCACATGCCCTGCTCAGGCTGGACCCCAGTTTCATGGGTTAGAGATATCATAGCTCAGTACAAATCCCCACGGTCCTCACCTGCTGTTTGGTGCTTGCGGAGGGTCACACTCACTGTGCCCCAGGACACTGGCCCTGCCCGGCCCTGCGGGAGTGTCTGGAGCTGCCGGCTGGTTCTCCAGCTTTAGCGTCACCCGCAGAAGCCCGCTCTCCTCAGCTCTGCACACCCATCCAGTTGCGCCGCCCAGGCAAAGTCAGCTTCACCCTCTGCTCTACACCTCACCTGCAAACAACCAACTTTCAACTGACAACTGTCCAAAACCCACCGACAAACTCTCCAAATCTCAGCCTTTCGTTTGCAACTGCTGCCTCTAGTGCATCTCACAGACAAGCCTTCAAAATCCCCTCATCCTGCAATAACACTCCAGCACTGATCACCTGCGGGAACAACTACCACAATACCAGGCAAACACCAACCAGTTCTGGCACGGAAATATCACTTTCTCCTCAAGATTCCACCCTACACCAACTGCTGACAAACACACGCTGTCCTCACCAAAGCCAAACGCTGCAACAACCAGCGACAACTCAAATTTGCGTGGGCGGTGCAAAATTGCAGGGGTGAGCTAACGCAGAGCTGGGCTTGAAAGCTGCAGAGTGTGCACCCTGTGGTATAACGTGGCGAGCTACTGCCATTCTGCCTTCTCCCTGGGAGAAGCGCGTGAGCAGAGGCTGCTTCAAGGCACGATGGGAACGGTTTGGTTCTCCGGGCCTCTCAGGGCGAGAGCGATAAATGTGATCTGTGTCGTGGCGCAGGAACTTCCCGTACACTTGCTCCTCCATTCGGTCTCGGGTGCTGCAAGAGAGGGAGCGAGAGATTCAGGGCAAGATTGACAACCTCGGCGTCCCCGTCCCAGCCACGGGTCACCCAAACCTGCAGACATCCCGGGAGGCCCCCTAAGATTTACACTCCCTTATGCCCCACCCTTGAAGCCTGGACATCGCCAGAACCATAGAGCAAGTATTTCTTGAGGAGGCACCCAAAGGGTCCGTGTTCTCTTTCAGGCAGATGCTAGCGCAAGATTGCAAATCATCTCACAGCTACCAGGAAGGTAAAAAATAACGTCTTGAAATGGGAAAGGAACAGGTATTGTTTCTCTTCATCACCTCCCTCATTGCCACGTTATCAAGGTCTCCCGCAATGTTCCACAGGAAACTTGAAGCTTGGAATTCCTGGTATTCTGAACCTGGGCAAGAAAGGAAGAAAAGCATGAGACTGATCATAAAGAGGGTGGCTGCTCGTAACATGGAAAGAGCAGTAACAAGGTAAAAAGATATCACTTTTCCTTAGAGAGCTCTCAAAGCTGCCTGTTAAGGACAAGAAAAACAAACTTGTGACGGACCATTACTTAAAATGCAAGGCCCAGGAAGCGATCTAATGCACATTGAAACGCGGGCCACGAGACAGTGGAAGTGCCACGAGCTGAGACTGAAGGGACAGAGGATGAATTTCCAAAGAAGTTTAGGTTTCGATGTCAAAACGGAAAATTCTACGTCATTAAAATATAATGCAAAAGTCAGTGTAAAATCAAGTAAGGCAACGACTCCAAATGAACTCCCAGGCGCTTCAGTCACTCAGGAGATCAAAAATGCGGATCATTTCTCACCTGCCCACCTCCCAAACCCCAGCCTATGTCCCCTGCTTCCAGCTTACCTGAGCCCAGATTAAAGGAGGATTTCAGAGGCCATGCCAAGTTCTGCTGCTCCTCGTTCGGGTTGCCAGTCTTCCTCCTCGCTCTGGAATTGCAGGTCAACCGCCTTCCTGTTCTTCTTTGATTGACGCTGAGCTGCCGCGTTACCCGCTGCCGTCTGAGCGGATCTCGGGGAGCCTCTGGAACCGCCAGAGCGCTCCCCCCACCAACATTCTCTTGCCTTGTTTTCGGGGTTCCTCTTCACCAGCTGAGGCGCCCTCCCACCCCCCGCCGCCCTCTTACCTTTTTCTAGAGGTCTCTTGAGCCACCAGCAAGCTCCCCCGCACCTTCCCTCAGCGATCTTGGCCCGCCAGAGGCCTGCCCCTCGTCAGCCTCCTCCCCTTTTCCTGGGTGCTGCTTGAACCACTGGTGGGCTCCCCTCCACCATCCTCTCGTCCTTTGTAGGGGAGTCTCGTGACTCACCAGAGCGCTCTCCGCCGTTGCCTTGCTGGGGTTATTGACACCGCTTGACTTGCCAGAGCGCTCCCCCTCGCAGTTCTCTTGTTGGATTTCTTGGGACCTTTTGAACCATTGGAACAACGGGAATGCTGCCCCCCACTGTGACCTTGCCTTTCTTCAGTGCGATCTTGACGTGCTGGAGCACTTCCCCGCGCCGTCCTCTTGCCTTTTACTGGGGAGTCTCTTGAATATCCACAGCACTCCCCCCTGCCATCCTTTACCAGATTTTTTGACACTTCTTGACATCTCGGAGTGCTCTCACTCACCCTTGTCTTGCCTATTTTCAGGGCGCTCCTGTCCCGCTGGATGCTCCTCCCTGCTGTCCTATTGCCAGATTGAGAATTCTCGACCTGTCCCAGCGCTACCCCACCGTCCTTCTGCCTTCTACCTGGGAAGTCACTTGAAGAACTGGAGCACTCCCCCCTGCTGTCCTCTTGCCTTTCTTCACTGAGATTTTGGCCTGCCAGAGCACTCCTCCCTGTTGTCCTCTTACTGGATTTCTTGGGACCTCTTGACCCACTGGGTTTCTCCTCCTGCTGTCCTTTTGCCTTTCTTTAGTACAATCTCAGCCTGCTGGAGCGCTCCCCCTCGCCGTCCTCCTGCTGGATTTCTTGGAACCTCTTGACCCCTTAGGGCGTTCCCCCTGCCACCCTCTTGTGGTTTTTGGGGGAGTCTTGTGATCAACCAGGCCGTTTCCCCCCACCATCCTCTTCCCCTTTTCCTGGGTGCTTCTTGATCCACCAGAGTGCTCTCAATGCTGCCTGTTACCATCCTCTAACCATTCTCTTGCCTTTTTTGGTGGAGTCTTGTGACTCACCGGAGCGTTCTCCACCATTGTCTTGCTGGATTTGTTGACATCGCTTGACCTGCCGGAGCGCTCCCCCTCACAGTTCTCTTCCTGGATATCTTGGGACATTTTGAACCACTGGGGGGCTCCCACCCGCCATCCTCTTACCGCATTTATTGAGACGTCCTGATCTGCCAGAGCGTTCCCCCTCGCCGTCCTTTTGCTGGATTTCTTGGGATGCCTTAAACAACTGTGGGGCTCCCACCCACCATCCTCTAACCGCATTTATCGACATTTCCTGATCTGCTGGAGCGCTCCCCCTTGCCGTCCTCTTGCTGGATTTCTTGGGATCTCTTGGACCACTGGGGGGGCTCCCACCCGCCATCCTCTTACCGCATTTATTGAGACTTCCTGATCTGCTGGATTGCTCTCCCCCTGGCCTTCCTCTTGCACTTTTTTGGGGGAGTCTTCTTCACACATCCGAGCGCTCTCCCTCACCCTTGTCTTGCCTCTAGTCAGGGCGCTCTTCTCCCGCTGGAACGCTCCTCCCCGCCATCCTATTGCCAGACTGAGAATTCTTGACCTGCCGCAGTCCTGCCCCGCCATGCTCCTGCCTTCTGCCTGGGAAGTCACTTGAAGAACTGGAGCGCTCTCCCCCGCTGTCCTCTTGCCTTTCCTCAGTGGGATTTTGGCCTGCTAAAGAGCTCCTCCCTGTCGTCCTCCTGCTGGATTTCTTGGGACTTCTTGACCCATTAGGGCGTTCCCCCTGCCACCCTCTTGTGGTTTTTGGGGGAGTCTTGTGACCAACCAGGCCGTTTCCCCCCACCATCCTCTTCCCCTTTTCCTGGGTGCTTCTTGATCCACCAGAGTGCTCCCCTGCACCATTCTTTTGCCTTTTTTGGGAGAGTCTTGTGACTCGCCGGAGAGTTCTCCACCATTGTCTTGCTGGATTTCTTGACATCGCTTGACCTGCCGGAGCGCTCCCCCTCGCAGTTCTCTTGCTGGATTTCTTGGGACGTCTTAAACAACTGAGGGGCTCACACCCACCATCCTCTAACTGCATTTATCGAGATTTCCTGATCTGCCGGAGCGCTCGCCCCTGCTGTCCTCTTGCTGGGTTTCTTGGGACCTCTTGACCCACACGAGCTCTCCTCCCCACCGTCTTCTTGCCGGACTTATTGAGACTTCTTGACCCGCCAGAGTGTTCCCCCTCATCATCCTCCTGCCTTTTTCTGGGGATTCTCTTCAACAACTGAAGAGCTCCCCCGCACTGTCCTCTTCCCTTTTTTCTGGGTGATTCGTGAATCACCGGTGAGCTTCTCCTTACCACCCTCTTGGGCTTTTTTCAGAGCAACCTTGACCCATCAGAGCACCCCCTCACCGTCCTCTTGCCAGATGTACTGAGGGTTCTTCATCTGCCACAGCGCTCCCCCACGCCGTCCTCTTGCTGGATTTCCTGGAACCTTGTGAACCACTGAGGGGCTCCCACCCACCATCCTTTTACCGCATTTATTGAGACGTCCTGATCTGCCAGAGCGCTCCCCCTTGCCGTCCTCTTGCTGGATTTCTTGGGATCTCTTGGACCACTGAGGGGGCTCCCACCCGCGATCCTCTTACCGCATTTATCGAGACTTCCTGATCTGCTGGAGCGCTCCCCCTCGCCGTCCTCTTGTTGGATTTCTTGGGTCCTCTTGACCCATTAGGGCGTTCCCCCTGCCACCCTCTTGTGTTTTCTGGGGGAGTCTTGTGACCAACCAGAGTGCTCCCCCCCACCATCTTCTTCCCCTTTTCCTGGGTGCTTCTTGATCCACCAGAGTGCTCCCCTGCACCATTCTCTTGCCTTTTTTGGGGGGAATCTTGTGATTCACCGGAGCGTTTTCCACCATTGTCTTGCTGGATTTCTTGACACCGCTTGACCTGTTGGAGCGCTCTCCCTCACAGTTCTCTTGCTGGATATCTTGGGACCTCTTGAACCACTGGGGAGCTCCCACCTGCCACCTTCTTACCACATTTATTGAGACTTCCTGATCTGCTGGATTGCTCTCCCCACCGGCCTTCCTCTTGCACTTTTTGGGGGAGTCTTCTTGACACGTCCGAGTGCTCTCCCTCACCCTCGTCTTGCCTCTAGTCAGGGCGCTCTTCTCCCGCTGGAACGCTCCTCCCCGCCATCCTATTGCCAGACTGAGAATTCTTGACCTGCCGCAGTCCTGCCCCGCCATGCTCCTGCCTTCTGCCTGGGAAGTCACTTGAAGAACTGGAGCGCTCTCCCCCGCTCTCCTCTTGCCTTTCCTCAGTGGGATTTTGGCCTGCTAAAGAGCTCCTCCCTGTCGTCCTCTTGCTGGATTTCTCGGTACCTCTTGACCCACTGGGTCTCTCCTCCTGCCGTCCTTTTGCCTTTCCTTAGTACATTCTTGGTCTGCTGGAGTGCTCCCCCCCACCATCCTCTTGCTGGATTTCTCGGGACCCCTTGTCCCATATAGGACATTCCCCCCCACCACCATCCTGGTGTGTTTTTTAGGAGAGTCTTGTGATCGACCAGAGCGCTCCCCCCTTGACATCCTCTTCCCCTTTTTCTGGGTGACTTTTGAACCACTGGTGAACTCTCCCCCATCATCCTCTTGCCACATATATTGAGACTTGTTGATCCGCCAGAGCGCTTCCCCCCCTGTCCTCTTGCCAGATTTACTGATACCTCTTGTCCTGTCAGAGCGCTCCCTCTCGCAGTCCTCTTTGTTCAGTTTGTAAGGTAGGAGGGGGGATCTCTGATTACAGAAAGGTCCCTTTGTTCTAGGAGACATTCCCGTGCTCCATGCTTCAGGTTGCCCATCTTCCCTCTCATTTTCAATATGCAAGTCCATCACCGTCCTCCTCTTCTTTCTTGATCCCTCGACTCCCGGATGAACTCAAATCCTCTTTCTTGATCACTCTTTCTCGTAAGTTCACAACCTTACTTTCCTTTCTTGCTTTCGCCTTTGTGAGCTGCTCCACCCAAACCGAAATGCCCTGAAGACAGAAATACACCCACCCCAAGCCCGTACAGTCACATAGGGGGTGAGTCCGCTCGCTGACGCATCCCCACATCCCACAGCAAGCCCACCTTGCCTTGGCCCCGGCCCCCCGCACAGGCCTTCCCACCAACCCAGCCCCTCCGTAGCAGCACAGTTTCCCAGCATGCACCCCACAAAGACTTTCTTTGCCAGTCACCCCTGGCACTTACAGCAACACACCACATCAGCATCAAGAGCCCTGGGAGTGGAGAGCTGGCCAGGCCCTCACCCCGGCAGGATCCTCTTCCCCCTCCTTTAGCTGATGGCAGACAGACAAGACACCTCCCAAGAGGTGTCCAGCCCTCTCTCTCAACCACTCATGAGTACAAAAGCCCAGCCTCTACTCACCCACCCCGCCTCCCAAAACCCCACCAGCAGCCCCTGGTCCCAGCTGAACAGCAGCCAGTGCTGAAGATCTGGCTCGTGTTGTCGGACACAACCTTCCCATGGATGTCTGGGCCCCTGAGCAGTTTCCAGGGGTGGGAGGGCGCAGTCCTGATTACAGGGAGGTCCCTGTCCCAAGGGGGACATTTTCTTCCTCCTCACTCCTGACTCGCAGCTCCATCACCTTCCTCCTCTTCTTTCTTGATCCCTCCTGACTCGCAGGTCTACCACCGTCATCTTCTTTCTTGATCCCTGTTGACTTGCAGATGCACTCCAATCCTCTTTCTTGATCGCTCTTCCTCGTAGGTTCACCACCTTCCTCTTCCTTCTTGCTTTCGCCTTTGCGAGCTGCTCCACCCGAACAGAGATGCACAGAAAACAAAAATATACCCACCCCAGGCCCGTACAGTCACACGAGGGGGCGAGTCCGGTCGCTGACGCATCCCCACACCCCACCACAAGGCCACCTTGCCTTGGCCCCGGCCCCCCGCACAGGCCTTCCCACCAACCCAGCCCCTCCGTAGCAGCACAGTTTCCCAGCATGCACCCCACAAAGACTTTCTTTGCCAGTCACCCCTGGCACTTACAGCAACACACCACACCAGCATCAAGAGCCCTGGGAGTGGAGAGCTGGCCAGGCCCTCACCCCGGCAGGATCCTCTTCCCCCTCCTTTACCTGCTGGCAGACAGACACCTCCCAAGGGATGACCACCCTGCTCCCTTAACTGCTCCCAAGTCCAAGAGCCCAGCCCCTGCTCACCACCCCCACCTCCCAAAACACAGCCAACAGCCCCTGCTCCCATTTTGCCACTTTACCCCCGAGCACGGTGTCTAGGGGTGGGAGGGGGACGCACTAATCACAGATCGTTCCCTGTGCTTAAGGATACATTCTCCTTCTCGCTGGCTCAGGCTGCCCATCTTCCTCCTCACTCTTGACTCGTAGCTCCATCACCTTTCTCCTCTTTTGTCCCCTCCTGACTCACAGGTCCACCACTGTCATCTTCTTTCTTGACTCTGCTTGACTCACAGGTGCGCTCCAATCCTCTTTCGTGATCGCTCTTCTGTGTCAGTACACGGAAGACCGGGCACATGAGAAACTGCAAGAGTCAACAGCATGAGAACAAGCATTAGTGGAAAAATACAAGAACAAAGGACTGTATGCTATGTGATACATCAAGGACAGAGGAGTTGATACAGGATTGATGCATCAAGGACAGAGGGACAGCTTGTGATAGACAAAAAAGGTGTTTATGGCAGTGACTTTGGTGGGAACACAAAACACATCACTTATGTAATGACTAACTTAGCTAATCAACAAATGCTTGAGCAAGTATCATAGCGAGTATAAACACAAGCCTGAATTTGTAATAAACATCTCTCATTGCACCTTAAAAGAGAGTCCGTACCGCATTCGCTACAAATGGCGCCCTGGAACAGGGACTTTCAGTGTGCCTATAAAGGCAGTAGCCGCTCTGGTAGCGAAGCCCAATCGAACCAGGAAACAGGACCGGGAACCAGGACAGTGCGCGCCCACCACCAACGAAAGGTGAGCGATTGGGAACCATGGGAGGGAAGCTATCCCTTAAGCAAAGACAAACCCTGGATGTCCTTCAACATGCGCTACAAACGCAAAATCAGGATGTATCAGGGGTCTGATTGGTGAGTTTATTACAATGGATTGCTAATCATGTGCTAGACTTTCCTACAACTGGTACATTTCAGTTGGAGACATGGCACAAAGATGAATGAGAATTATATGAACAGGTAACGACTGGAGATAAAGCTGCTTGCAAATATTCATCTACTTGGGGAAAAATTATGACTACTAAGATACAGGATACAGGACTGATACATCAGGGACAGAGGGACAGCTTACTATAGAAAAAAATGCGTATATGGCAGTTACTTCGCTCATGTAATGTCTAACTTAGCTAAAGAGCAAATGCTTGAGCAAGCATCATAGCGAGTATAAATGCAAACCTGAGTTTGTAATAAATGTCTCTCATGGCACCTTACCGTGAGTCCACGCCAGATTCGCTACACTCTTCCTCATAGGTTCACCACCTTCCTCTCCTTCCTTGCTTTTCCTTTGCACGCTGCTCCACCTGAAGAGAAACACACAGAGGACTGAGCTACACCAGCCCAAGGGCACTACAATCAGACAGGGGCTGAGTCTGGGGGCTGACACCTCCCCACACCCCACAACGAGCCCACCTTGCCTTGGCCCCGGCCCCTCGCACATGCCTTAGAGATATCATAGCTCAGTACAAATCCCCACAGTCCTCACCTGCTGTTGGGTGCTTGCGGAGGGTCACACTCCCTGTGCCCCAGGGCACTGGCCCTACACGGCCAAGCTCGGCAGCGGGACTGTCTGGAGCTGCCGCTGGCTGGTTCTCCAGCTTTAGGGTCACCCGCAGAAGCCCGCTCTCCTCAGCTCTGCACACCCATCCAGTTGCGCCGCCCAGGCAAAGTCAGCTTCACCCTCTGCTCTACACCTCACCTGCAAACAACCAACTCTTCAACTGACAACTGTCCAAAACCCACCGACAAACTCTCCACACCTCAGCCTTTCGTTTGCAACTGCTGCCTCTAGTGCATCTCACAGACAAGCCTTCAAAATCCCCTCATCCTGCAATAACACTCCAGCACTGATCACCTGTGGGAACAACTACCACAATACCATGCAAACACCAACCAGTTCTGGCACGGAAATATCACTTTCTCCTCAAGATTCCACCCTACACCAACTGCTGACAAACACACGCTGTCCTCACCAAAGCCAAACGCTGCAACAACCAGCGACAACTCAAATTTGCGTGGGCGGTGCAAAATTGCAGGGGTGAGCTAACGCAGAGCTGGGCTTGAAAGCTGCAGAGTGTGCACCCTGTGGTATAACGTGGCGAGCTACTGCCATTCTGCCTTCTCCCTGGGAGAAGCGCGTGAGCAGAGGCTGCTTCAAGGCACGATGGGAACGGTTTGGTTCTCCGGGTCTCTCAGGGCGAGAGCGATAAATGTGATCTGTGGCGTGGCGCAGGAACTTCCCGTACACTTGCTCCTCCATTCGGTCTCGGGTGCTGCAAGAGAGGGAGCGAGAGATTCAGGGCAAGATTGACAACCTCGGCGTCCCCGTCCCAGCCACGGGTCACCCAAACCTGCAGACATCCCGGGAGGCCCCCTAAGATTTACACTCCCCTATGCCCCACCCTTGAAGCCTGGACATCGCCAGAACCATAGAGCAAGTATTTCTTGAGGAGGCACCCAAAGGGTCCGTGTTCTCTTTCAGGCAGATGCTAGCGCAAGATTGCAAATCATCTCACAGCTACCAGGAAGGTAAAAAATAACGTCTTGAAACGGGAAAGGAACAGGTATTGTTTCTCTTCATCACCTCCCTCATTGCCACGTTATCAAGGTCTCCCGCAATGTTCCACAGGAAACTTGAAGCTTGGAATTCCTGGTATTCTGAACCTGGGCAAGAAAGGAAGAAAAGCATGAGACTGATCATAAAGAGGGTGGCTGCTCGTAACATGGAAAGAGCAGTAACAAGGTAAAAAGATATCACTTTTCCTTAGAGAGCTCTCAAAGCTGCCTGTTAAGGACAAGAAAAACAAACTTGTGACGGACCATTACTTAAAATCCAAGGCCCAGGAAGCGATCTAATGTACATTGAAACGCGGGCCACGAGACAGTGGAAGTGCCACGAGCTGAGACTGAAGGGACAGAGGATGAATTTCCAAAGAAGTTTAGGTTTCGATGTCAAAACGGAAAATTCTACGTCATTAAAATATAATGCAAAAGTCAGTGTAAAATCAAGTAAGGCAACGACTCCAAATGAACTCCCAGGCGCTTCAGTCACTCAGCAGATCAAAAATGCGGATCATTTCTCACCTGCCCACCTCCCAAACCCCAGCCTATGTCCCCTGCTTCCAGCTTACCTGAGCCCAGATTAAAGGAGGATTTCAGAGGCCATGCCAAGTTCTGCTGCTCCTCGTTCGGGTTGCCAGTCTTCCTCCTCGCTCTGGAATTGCAGGTCAACCGCCTTCCTGTTCTTCTTTGATGGACGCTGAGCTGCCGCGTTACCCGCTGCCGTCTGAGCGGATCTCGGGGAGCCTCTGGAACCGCCAGAGCGCTCCCCCCACCAACATTCTCTTGCCTTGTTTTCCGGGTTCCTCTTCACCAGCTGAGGCGCCCTCCCACCCCCCGCCGCCCTCTTACCTTTTTCTAGAGGTCTCTTGAGCCACCAGCAAGCTCCCCCGCACCTTCCCTCAGCGATCTTGGCCCGCCAGAGGCCTGCCCCTCGTCAGCCTCCTCCCCTTTTCCTGGGTGCTGCTTGAACCACTGGTGGGCTCCCCTCCACCATCCTCTCGTCCTTTGTAGGGGAGTCTCGTGACTCACCAGAGCGCTCTCCGCCGTTGCCTTGCTGGGGTTATTGACACCGCTTGACTTGCCAGAGCGCTCCCCCTCGCAGTTCTCTTGTTGGATTTCTTGGGACCTTTTGAACCATTGGAACAACGGGAATGCTCCCCCCCACTGTGACCTTGCCTTTCTTCAGTGCCATCTTGACGTGCTGGAGCACTTCCCCGCGCCGTCCTCTTGCCTTTTACTGGGGAGTCTCTTGAATATCCACAGCACTCCCCCCTGCCATCCTTTACCAGATTTTTTGACACTTCTTGACATCTCGGAGTGCTCTCACTCACCCTTGTCTTGCCTATTTTCAGGGCGCTCCTGTCCCGCTGGATGCTCCTCCCTGCTGTCCTATTGCCAGATTGAGAATTCTCGACCTGTCCCAGCGCTACCCCACCGTCCTTCTGCCTTCTACCTGGGAAGTCACTTGAAGAACTGGAGCACTCCCCCCTGCTGTCCTCTTGCCTTTCTTCACTGAGATTTTGGCCTGCCAGAGCACTCCTCCCTGTTGTCCTCTCACTGGATTTCTTGGGACCTCTTGACCCACTGGGTTTCTCCTCCTGCTGTCCTTTTGCCTTTCTTTAGTACAATCTCAGCCTGCTGGAGCGCTCCCCCTCGCCGTCCTCCTGCTGGATTTCTTGGAACCTCTTGACCCCTTAGGGCGTTCCCCCTGCCACCCTCTTGTGGTTTTTGGGGGAGTCTTGTGATCAACCAGGCCGTTTCCCCCCACCATCCTCTTCCCCTTTTCCTGGGTGCTTCTTGATCCACCAGAGTGCTCTCAAAGCTGCCTGTTACCATCCTCTAACCATTCTCTTGCCTTTTTTGGTGGAGTCTTGTGACTCACCGGAGCGTTCTCCACCATTGTCTTGCTGGATTTGTTGACATCGCTTGACCTGCCGGAGCGCTCCCCCTCACAGTTCTCTTCCTGGATATCTTGGGACATTTTGAACCACTGCGGGGGCTCCCACCCGCCATCCTCTTACCGCATTTATTGAGACGTCCTGATCTGCCAGAGCGTTCCCCCTCGCCGTCCTTTTGCTGGATTTCTTGGGATGCCTTAAACAACTGTGGGGCTCCCACCCACCATCCTCTAACCGCATTTATCGAGATTTCCTGATCTGCTGGTGCGCTCCCCCTTGCCGTTCTCTTGCTGGATTTCTTGGGATCTCTTGGACCACTGGGGGGGCTCCCACCCGCCATCCTCTTACCGCATTTATTGAGACTTCCTGATCTGCTGGATTGCTCTCCCCCTGGCCTTCCTCTTGCACTTTTTTGGGGGAGTCTTCTTCACACATCCGAGCGCTCTCCCTCACCCTTGTCTTGCCTCTAGTCACGGCGCTCTTCTCCCGCTGGAACGCTCCTCCCCGCCATCCTATTGCCAGACTGAGAATTCTTGACCTGCCGCAGTCCTGCCCCGCCATGCTCCTGCCTTCTGCCTGGGAAGTCACTTGAAGAACTGGAGCGCTCTCCCCCGCTGTCCTCTTGCCTTTCCTCAGTGGGATTTTGGCCTGCTAAAGAGCTCCTCCCTGTCGTCCTCTTGCTGGATTTCTTGGGACTTCTTGACCCATTAGGGCGTTCCCCCTGCCACCCTCTTGTGGTTTTTGGGGGAGTCTTGTGACCAACCAGGCCGTTTCCCCCCACCATCCTCTTCCCCTTTTCCTGGGTGCTTCTTGATCCACCAGAGTGCTCCCCTGCACCATTCTTTTGCCTTTTTTGGGAGAGTCTTGTGACTCGCCGGAGAGTTCTCCACCATTGTCTTGCTGGATTTCTTGACATCGCTTGACCTGCCGGAGCGCTCCCCCTCGCAGTTCTCTTGCTGGATTTCTTGGGACGTCTTAAACAACTGAGGGGCTCACACCCACCATCCTCTAACTGCATTTATCGAGATTTCCTGATCTGCCGGAGCGCTCGCCCCTGCTGTCCTCTTGCTGGGTTTCTTGGGACCTCTTGACCCACACGAGCTCTCCTCCCCACCGTCTTCTTGCCGGACTTATTGAGACTTCTTGACCCGCCAGAGTGTTCCCCCTCATCATCCTCCTGCCTTTTTCTGGGGATTCTCTTCAACAACTGAAGAGCTCCCCCGCACTGTCCTCTTCCCTTTTTTCTGGGTGATTCGTGAATCACCGGTGAGCTTCTCCTTACCACCCTCTTGGGCTTTTTTCAGAGCAACCTTGACCCATCAGAGCACCCCCTCACCGTCCTCTTGCCAGATGTACTGAGGGTTCTTCATCTGCCACAGCGCTCCCCCACGCCGTCCTCTTGCTGGATTTCCTGGAACCTTGTGAACCACTGGGGGGCTCCCACCCACCATCCTTTTACCGCATTTATTGAGACGTCCTGATCTGCCAGAGCGCTCCCCCTTGCCGTCCTCTTGCTGGATTTCTTGGGATCTCTTGGACCACTGGGGGGGCTCCCACCCGCCATCCTCTTACCGCATTTATCGAGACTTCCTGATCTGTTGGAGCGCTCCCCCTCGCCGTCCTCTTGCTGGATTTCTTGGGTCCTCTTGACCCATTAGGGCGTTCCCCCTGCCACCCTCTTGTGTTTTCTGGGGGAGTCTTGTGACCAACCAGAGTGCTCCCCCCCACCATCTTCTTCCCCTTTTCCTGAGTGCTTCTTGATCCACCAGAGTGCTCCCCTGCACCATTCTCTTGCCTTTTTTTGGGGGAATCTTGTGACTCACCGGAGCGTTTCCCACCATTGTCTTGCTGGATTTCTTGACACCGCTTGACCTGTTGGAGCGCTCTCCCTCACAGTTCTCTTGCTGGATATCTTGGGACCTCTTGAACCACTGGGGAGCTCCCACCTGCCACCTTCTTACCGCATTTATTGAGACTTCCTGATCTGCTGGATTGCTCTCCCCACCGGCCTTCCTCTTGCACTTTTTGGGGGAGTCTTCTTGACACGTCCGAGTGCTCTCCCTCACCCTTGTCTTGCCTCTAGTCAGGGCGCTCTTCTCCCGCTGGAACGCTCCTCCCCGCCATCCTATTGCCAGACTGAGAATTCTTGACCTGCCGCAGTCCTGCCCCGCCATGCTCCTGCCTTCTGCCTGGGAAGTCACTTGAAGAACTGGAGCGCTCTCCCCCGCTGTCCTCTTGCCTTTCCTCAGTGGGATTTTGGCCTGCTAAAGAGCTCCTCCCTGTCGTCCTCTTGCTGGATTTCTCGGTACCTCTTGACCCACTGGGTCTCTCCTCCTGCCGTCCTTTTGCCTTTCCTTAGTACATTCTTGGTCTGCTGGAGTGCTCCCCCCCACCATCCTCTTGCTGGATTTCTCGGGACCCCTTGTCCCATATAGGACATTCCCCCCCACCACCATCCTGGTGTGTTTTTTAGGAGAGTCTTGTGATCGACCAGAGCGCTCCCCCCTTGACATCCTCTTCCCCTTTTTCTGGGTGACTTTTGAACCACTGGTGAACTCTCCCCCATCATCCTCTTGCCACATATATTGAGACTTGTTGATCCGCCAGAGCGCTTCCCCCACTGTCCTCTTGCCAGATTTACTGATACCTCTTGTCCTGTCAGAGCGCTCCCTCTCGCAGTCCTCTTTGTTCAGTTTGTAGGGTAGGAGGGGGGATCTCTGATTACAGAAAGGTCCCTTTGTTCTAGGAGACATTCCCTTGCTCCATGCTTCAGGTTGCCCATCTTCCCTCTCATTTTCAATATGCACGTCCATCACCTTCCTCCTCTTCTTTCTTGATCCCTCGACTCCCGCATGAACTCAAATCCTCTTTCTTGATCACTCTTTCTCGTAAGTTCACAACCTTACTTTCCTTTCTTGCTTTCGCCTTTGTGAGCTGCTCCACCCAAACCGAAATGCCCTGAAGACAGAAATACACCCACCCCAAGCCCGTACAGTCACATAGGGGGTGAGTCCGCTCGCTGACGCATCCCCACATCCCACAGCAAGCCCACCTTGCCTTGGCCCCGGCCCCCCGCACAGGCCTTCCCACCAACCCAGCCCCTCCGGAGCAGCACAGTTTCCCAGCATGCACCCCACAAAGACTTTCTTTGCCAGTCACCCCTGGCACTTACAGCAACACACCACATCAGCATCAAGAGCCCTGGGAGTGGAGAGCTGGCCAGGCCCTCACCCCGGCAGGATCCTCTTCCCCCTCCTTTAGCTGATGGCAGACAGACAAGACACCTCCCAAGAGGTGTCCAGCCCTCTCTCTCAACCACTCAGGAGTACAAAAGCCCAGCCTCTACTCACCCACCCCGCCTCCCAAAACCCCACCAGCAGCCCCTGGTCCCAGCTGAACAGCAGCCAGTGCTGAAGATCTGGCTCGTGTTGTCGGACACAACCTTCCCATGGATGTCTGGGCCCCTGAGCACTTTCCAGGGGTGGGAGGGCGCAGTCCTGATTACAGGGAGGTCCCTGTCCCAAGGGGGACATTTTCTTCCTCCTCACTCCTGACTCGCAGCTCCATCACCTTCCTCCTCTTCTTTCTTGATCCCTCCTGACTCGCAGCTCTACCACCGTCATCTTCTTTCTTGATCCCTGTTGACTTGCAGATGCACTCCAATCCTCTTTCTTGATCGCTCTTCCTCGTAGGTTCACCACCTTCCTCTTCTTTCTTGCTTTCGCCTTTGCGAGCTGCTCCACCCGAACAGAGATGCACAGAAAACAAAAATATACCCACCCCAGGCCCGTACAGTCACACGAGGGGGCGAGTCCGGTCGCTGACGCATCCCCACACCCCACCACAAGGCCACCTTGCCTTGGCCCCGGCCCCCCGCACAGGCCTTCCCACCAACCCAGCCCCTCCGTAGCAGCACAGTTTCCCAGCATGCACCCCACAAAGACTTTCTTTGCCAGTCACCCCTGGCACTTACAGCAACACACCACACCAGCATCAAGAGCCCTGGGAGTGGAGAGCTGGCCAGGCCCTCACCCCGGCAGGATCCTCTTCCCCCTCCTTTACCTGCTGGCAGACAGACACCTCCCAAGGGATGACCACCCTGCTCCCTTAACTGCTCCCAAGTCCAAGAGCCCAGCCCCTGCTCACCACCCCCACCTCCCAAAACACAGCCAACAGCCCCTGCTCCCATTTTACCACTTTACCCCCGAGCACGGTTTCTAGGGGTGGGAGGGGGACGCACTAATCACAGATCGTTCCCTGTGCTTAAGGATACATTCTCCTTCTCGCTGGCTCAGCCTGCCCATCTTCCTCCTCACTCTTGACTCGTAGCTCCATCACCTTTCTCCTCTTTTGTCCCCTCCTCACTCACAGGTCCACCACTGTCATCTTCTTTCTTGACTCTGCTTGACTCACAGGTGCGCTCCAATCCTCTTTCGTGATCGCTCTTCTGTGTCAGTACACGGAAGACCGGGCACATGAGAAACTGCAAGAGTCAACAGCATGAGAACAAGCATTAGTGGAAAAATACAAGAACAAAGGACTGTATGCTATGTGATACATCAAGGACAGAGGAGTTGATACAGGATTGATGCATCAAGGACAGAGGGACAGCTTGTGATAGACAAAAAAGGTGTTGATGGCAGTGACTTTAGTGGGAACACAAAACACATCACTTATGTAATGACTAACTTAGCTAATCAACAAATGCTTGAGCAAGTATCATAGCGAGTATAAACGCAAGCCTGAATTTGTAATAAACATCTCTCATTGCATCTTAAAAGAGAGTCCGTACCGCATTCGCTACAAATGGCGCCCTGGAACAGGGACTTTCAGCGTGCCTATAAAGGCAGTAGCCGCTCTGGTAGCGAAGCCCAATCGAACCAGGAAACAGGACCGGGAACCAGGACAGTGCGCGCCCACCACCAACGAAAGGTGAGCGATTGGGAACCATGGGAGGGAAGTTATCCCTTAAGCAAAGACAAACCCTGGATGTCCTTCAACATGCGCTACAAACGCAAAATCAGGATGTATCAGGGGTCTGATTGGTGAGTTTATTAGAATGGATTGCTAATCAAGTGCTAGACTTTCCTACAACTGGTACATTTCAGTTGGAGACATGGCACAAAGATGAATGAGAATTATATGAACAGGTAACGACTGGAGATAAAGCTGCTTGCAAATATTCATCTACTTGGGGAAAAATTATGACTACTAAGATACAGGATACAGGACTGATACATCAGGGACAGAGGGACA